>NW_027660797.1:0-22322 GCF_963280865.1 Gymnoscopelus braueri | reverse complement strand
CCACAGTTTTTTGCAGCCAGCGGATTCTAAAAAACGGGAGTGTCGCGCCTGTCACTCACCTTCTTCAGGAGCCTCCCCGTAGCCCGCACCAACTCTATGCTGCTGCCTTGAGCACCATGTTGCTTCCTGAGTCTTGAGACGGTCCGCCTTCGACTCACCCGATTGGACAGAGGGAGAAAATCAGCGCCTGCCTCCAGCAGTTTTATGCTTAGTCGCGGAGAGCAGATAAACGCAAGGTCTGCGCGAGAGGCGGAAAAATCTGCTCTTGCGTGAATCAACGCATTTGCATTGACAATGCATTGGCAGATTCTGCAAACAGCGGCCAGCCAACTCTTGGTGGGAGCGCGCCCTAAAGAGTGTATTTGAGTGTGAAAACATTTTGGTGGCTATTCTAGCAGTTGTCAAGGCTGCTGATTATACAAGATCTGAAGTTGAAGTGGTTGAGAGGGAGTGTCTCCCAAGAGTCCCAACTATAAGCCAGAACTTTGTTTACTTTCCCTTTCCTTTCTTTAAAAGGGAAACCTATGCGTGTGAGTGATTTCCATTTAAAGTTGCCATGTGATTTGCTGCTCACTGAGTGTGAACCCCTACACGTCCCTTTAGGATTCAGGAATATGTTGTACATACTCTATGGCTATTACTATTATCATTATTTTGTCCTATTTTAGACTTTTTCATTTTAGGCTTTTTGAAAATGTCAATCCAGATAAATAATTCACTTGATTCGTAGTGTTCAAATAGGCTAGCCGATATGGCAGATCATGTGTTTGATTTATTGAATACTTTATTTAGAAAGATGGAAAAAGCACATTGAAGTACAGTTTACAATACAAGGTCCTCTAAAATGGATCGCCCATAAAGGCCAACGGCTTCAGTTCTGTTTCAAATGAGATCCCCACATACTCACGTACTGTTGACAAAGAAAACATTAACAATGCTCAAATTAGAAGCATATGACATAATATCGGGCTTGGCTGTGATTCAAATGCTAAAACACAACATTGTTAAGTTGGAAATCTTAGAAGTGTTTAGAATAAAAAGGGGGGAAAAATAAATAAAACCTGCCAGACAAGCACCACTGTGTCTCAGGTAAACCCAATACACCTGCAGCTATACTGCTGTGGTGAATATCAAGTTCACACTGCCAGCTTGTTGGCACTGGATTGCATCAGTATGCTGCAGGCATACTTCTGTGTGTGTGCAGGTCTAATGTGAACAGTATGCAAATGCTGCAAATACTGCTGGAAATAGTGTAATTATTCAAATACTACATAAGATAACACAGTATATGTATACACTAGTGACAACAGTGTATCATATTTGACAGAGTGTATTTTATGGCTGTTATATGATACAGTGTGTCCTATATAAATTCACACTCTTTGCTGGCAGTGGCTTGATAATAGATGGTAGACAGTTTTTAGCTTTGCATAATACCTGACTTATACTTGGTTGTGTGCCGTGTCGCATGCCGAAAATAGCATATCTACAAGCTCACAACGACTTGTGAGCTTGTAGATCAGCTATTATCAGTGTGCGACACCGGTTTGTAACCAAGTATATGACCCTTAATGCTTGTGAATATCCTTTGGGATAGTCAGAAATACATCTCCTTTTGCTGTATTTTATTTATAGTTACCTGTCTGTTTGTATGCATGTCACTCTATCTGCCAATGTGACCACCAGAGGGTGCTAAACACAGCCACAAGGTTCAACTATGCACACCTCTAGGCTAGACACACACATCTAAGTTGCATTTACTGTTTGTATTGTGCTTAGAGCCAGACTGATATATTCTTTTGGCCAACATGTCGGTCTTTATTTACCTTTTTTGACAATCTCGTTATCGACAAATATGCAGCTGATGTGTCCCGATTTTTAACCTGCCTCCTAAAAAGGATTTAGAACAGTGGTTTAGAACAGTGGTTCTCAAAAATATCAGATATACAAGCTCACAGCGCGCCACTTCGTGCCACGCTGCGAGCTTATACAGTACATCTGCTATTCTTTGAAATTTTTGAAAAATCTTGTGTTTGAATTGTTGTTGTTTTTTAACACAGATCTTCTCTTCTGGGGGTCCCTGGCTCAAAACATTTTCAGATGGGGGGGTCCTCCCGGCCAACTACATATCATTTTGGGGGTCCTTGGCACGATTCTTTTTTAGAATCGGCCTCAGGTCTTAATGGGTTAAAACGGTGTATCGATACACAATTTTTTTCTTTTTTCCACAACTTTGTTGTTGTTGCTGTAGATGGCTGACGTGGAAGTGGTGAAGAAGATGCTTCGGGCCGTGCTCCAGGCCAACAAGGGCGGAGTGTCGCTGTCCCGCCTGCAGGCGGAGTACAAGGAGCTGACGGGGGAGCAGATCCCGCACAAACTGGTGGGTCACAACCACCTGGACTCCCTGCTGGCCAGCATGCCCACCGTGGTGCGCGTGGAGCGCAACCGATCTGGAGAGGTGAGGGGATAACAAGGGCTGGGTGGATGTTTAGTCACTTGTCCGGGTATAGCTCAGTCGGTAGAACAGTCGCCTTTGGACTAAATGTCATGATTTCGATCCCGGGCACCGCCAACTCAACGTATGAGTACTGGGAGCTGACGGTAGATGTTGTGCTCCACCTCAGCAATCCGTCTAGCACATTGAAACGGGGATAGAATCCTGCATTCTTGGCTGATACCGACAATAAGCCTCTCTCTACTTACTTAGTCACATTATACCTGTCCTTCCTGTCTTAAACGTTTTGATTTCAAGGACCCCCCAGTTTGGTATGCATTTTGACCACGGCCCCCCATGACGCATTTGTACACTCTCAGAGTTAAAAACGTCTAATTATGACAAGAAATAGAGCGGAGTTTTTTAAAGGCCAAAACGTAAAGTAGGCTTTTATAGCACCAACCATGAGGCCGGTTTGAATGGTCTTTGGGTTGAGTGTCTTCCATGGCCTGCTGGCAAAGAGCACAAATACCTTGGCACTGATCAATCCAGCAGTTTGTGAGATTAGATCCAGACAGACAGACAAACAGAGAGACAGACAGACATGGGCGAAAACATAATATAAATGGATAAATAGATGGATGGACATAAGTACGATTATGGAATGTTGTGGTAATGGATGGTTGGCTGGCTGGGCGGATGGACATTTACACACACTACTACACTTTTCAATAAACTCACACTCCACAGTTCTTTCACTTAATCTTTCCATGGATGGATGGATGGTTAGATAGAAGGATGGACTGAATGACAGTTATTACTATCAGGCCTTTGTCAGTGAAAGTGGATGGATCGTTCTATTCTGGATCATGGATAGAAGGATGGAAGGATAGATGATGTATGATGGATATGGAATGTAATGGTGAAGGATGGTTGACTGGGTACGTTTACCCACGCCACACTACATCTTTCAATAAACTCACACTACACAGTTCTTCCACTTAATCTTTCCATGGCTGGATGGATGGTTAGATAGAAGTATGGACTGAGTGATAGTTATTCTATCAAGTCTTTCATTAACAGTGAAAGTGGAGGGAGACACACATGAAATGTAAATGTAAGGGCAAATGCCCTTATAATATTCACCCTAACCACTCGGATTGCCCCTGAATGCGAAAAATGTACATTCATGTTACATTCACATTTTGACACATTTTACATAAATTACATAGGGCCTACGTGTTGGCTGGATGGATTATCAGTGGACTGAATACAAGGTGCTGAATTCATGTTTGGATGGATGTTTAACCCATTAAGACGCATCTGTGCCATTTTAAGATTTCTTTGGCTATTCAAAAATAGCAGATATATACAAGCTCATAGCGCGCACCGAGTGCCGCGCTATGAACTTGTAGATCTGCTATTTTAGATAGTGAATGATGTGTGCAAATCTTTGAATATATATTTTTTAAAGCGAACATTTTTAACTCTGTTACAACTTCTGGGGTCCCTGGAACTAAATATTTTGAGATGGGGGTCCACGGCCAAATACATTAAAAAAAAAACTTTAAAAATAATATATTCAAATATTTGCACACATTTTCCACGTTTTTCCCCAAAAGATTGCAGATCTACAAGCTCATGAGCTATGAGCTTGTTTATCTGCCTATTTTTGAATAGCCCAAAGAAATCTAAAAATGACAGAGATGCATTTTTTAATGGGTTAATTAATTCACATTGCATGGTGCAAAAACATATGCAAGCACATGTGCCCACACCCAAACGTACGCGTGGCAGCAGACGCACATACACTTGACACACCTTCTCTCGCCAGTTCTCCCCACATGAAACTGTCTTCGTCTCAGAGGTGTGCGCTCAGAATGCCGTCTAGATAGAATCCATCCCAAAAATAGCCTCTTACCTCAGAACATTAGTTTTAATGTGAAGCACACCGTTTCGGTCGGAGACGTTTATCAGGTTATCTTGGTTATAAATAGATAACCTGATGAAGCTCTCCGGACCCAAAACGTTGTGTTTCACATTAAAACCTTATTTTCTTTTGCATTTGATGGACTGTGGGAGCTTTTCTTCTGCGTTGATCAGCCCTTGGTCTATACTCCATTGGTTCTCAAAGTGGGGCCGGGTGACCCCAGGGGTCCTTGGGGGATGGTTCCAAGGGGTCCCCACTGTGGCCCCATTATAATTAAGTGAGCCAGTCACACTAATTTTAACCACTTTAACCATATTCTATACCTTGGCTATTCAAAAATAGCAGATATACAAGCTCATAAGAGCTTGTGGATGTGCTTTTTTTTTTACTCAAATCTTTGCTTCTGGAGGACCCTGGCACAACATATTTTGAAGATGGGGGTCCGCAGCCAAATTCATAACATTGTGGGGGTCTTTGACATGAAAAAGTTTGAGAACCACTGGTCTATACTCCAACGTACCTGTAGTTTTGTAGTTGTGCAAAGGTCTTGCTTGTTTTTAGAATGAAATCATTAGCCATTGCCTCAGTTCAAAGTCAGTGCGGGTTGGCACTAACCACTTTCACTTTCAACCCATGGTGTCCCTATTGTGTTATTATAATTAATATATAATTATAGATTTTAATTTGAAAATGTTCATTTCATTTAGATTCCCCCCCCCAAAAAAATCTAGTGTGAGCTTGTAGATCTGCTATTTTCACTGTTTTGTGAAACACTGCCCTATAACTAAGCATAAAAAATAGGACTCAAGTGGTTAAATCCAAGTCATCTAAAACGCTGGTTACTATGACAACAGCAAAGATCCATGAGGTCGATGACAAAAATGATTATCTGGCAGCCAGAGCTTACTGACCCCATGCACTGATTCTGCATGGGTCTGCTACACTGCTGTCTAGCGCTGTCAACATTATGACATTTTATTAACGATTAATTGTCGCTCAAATAATTGCGATTAACCATTTAATTGCGTTTTTGTCGTAAACATTGTGAATATTCGTGAACAAAAGGTGCACAGGGCAGATATTACAAATAACTTACATAATTTACTAACCTTTATACTTTATAAAAAACTTGAATAGTGGAAATAGACGATCTACAAGCTAAAAAAATATGACTATTATTACAACCTGACTCAAGGTTGCAACAAAAGGAGACACAGGCACAGTTAAAAGTGTATAAAATGTATTATTTAAAGATAAACTAACTAAACAACAAACATAACACGTCAGTAAATATGAATGAGCATCAGTGTGAAGGCAGTGTATGGGTGCGAGTGTATGTGCAGTGTGAATGTTGTAAGGTGTAAACCAAGGTATGTTAACAAACAAACTGGGGAGAGAGGATAAGAGAGAATCTGACCGAAAGAGGACTGCTTTTAAAAGCCCTCAGAGCAATAGGCTCAGGTGCTCCAGATCAGAGCTGATGGCCTCCAGCTCCACCTACCAGGCATTCACAACAGATATTACTTTTATGTAAACAATTATTGCGATTATCTCAAATAATTGCGATTATCTCAAATAATTGCGATTATCTCAAATAATTGCGATTATCTCAAATAATTGCGATTATCTCAAATAATTGCTTATAGGCGATTATGTAATAATTGTAACAGGCCTACTGCTGTCCCCGCATCACGTCACGCTCACCCTCTCTGTATTGTGTTCTCTCCAGGCGGTGTACCTGGCCTCGGTGGCCAGTGAGACGGCCCACGTGGCCAAGGTGGTGGCTCGCCAGCGGAGCTCCAAGAAGACCGGGCGGCCCCAGATGGTCAACACACAGATGCGGGTGAAACGAGCTGCGCCACTCGTCCTCAACGGTGAGAATTCAAGTCAAAATGCAAAGCGTTGCTGTTTGTGGAACTGGCCATTTATTCTGCATCATACGATCCCCGCTGAAAATGTGCGCCGTGGCTCTGCAGGAGGCTAGCCGTCCAAAAGGGGGTCTGTGTGTCTGTGTGTCTGTGTGTCTGTGTGTCTGTGTGTCTGTGTGTCTGTGCATCTGGAGCTAATCGTACAAACCGCTGGACCTATCAGTAGCAAATGTGTTGTGCACACTGCCAGTAGACCACTGAAGTACCTCCACTCATTTGGAAACAGAAAATCAGAAGAAAAAGTAAAGTAAAAGTCCGGAATTCAACATTTATTTGAGTAAAGTACATAAGTATAAGTACATGGTATCAAAATGTACTTAAAGTACCAAAAGTAGAAAGTATACTTATTATGCAGAATTACATTCGAAAAGAAGTTTTCGAATGTATAAAATGTATAAAAATCCTTTGAAAATAGCAGATCTACAAGCTCACAATGCGTCGCATCGCGACGCGTTGTGAGCTTGTAGATCTGCTATTTTCAAATGGCCGAAATGTATATAATCAAATTCCACAAAGTAACTAGTAACTCAAGTTTTCAAATAATTGTAGTGGAGCAAATGTACAATATTTGCCTCTGAGATGTAGTGGAGTAGAAGTAAAAGTACTGGAAATTGGAAATACTCCAGTAACGTAAAAATACCTCAAAAGTTTACTTACGTACAGTACTTGAGTAAATGTACTTGGTTACTTTACACCACTGGTCTCGGACAACGTGCCGCCTTAATAAAGAGAGCTCCTTTTGTGCACCTTCATTGGAGAACACACAATTAGATCTATCAAATTACATGGATATTTTGGGGCTTACTTCTGCAGAGCTGCTTGGTGTTTTATTGCACAACACAGTGGACGGTTGTATAAGACGTTGTGTGAGCGATTTGAGTTCCACTGTGTTATTGGCTGAATGATTATGAACACTGATCATTACATTATAAAGGTAAAAGACTTGGGCGTAACCAAGGTACAGTACCATTATTCACAAAGGTCCACTACGCAATAAATAATCTTTTCTGTTAATTATCACAAGCGTGACACAAGCGTGATACAATTACAGTGCAGAAGAGAAAGAAAAAGAAAACAAAAGAAAGGTACTGTAACTCAAATAAAGGGAGCGGCAAACAGAAAGGTCTTTAGTTGTGTTTTAAAAGAAATAAGAGTAAGCAGACCTGCTGCAGTTTTCTGGAAGTTTGTTCAGCAAGTTAGAGTTAGAGATTAACAGTAAGGAGAGGCAGACACATCCGCTGTAGAGTCAGTCAGTCATGGATAACAACTCAAGTAAGAATGCATTTGTAATTAGCTTTATTTTGTACTTTTGTATTTGGAAAAGGCAATATCACAAAAAACAAAAATCTTCAGGTTTTAGACATGAATTTCATCTCTGCTACCATAGCAACCATGACATTGTCCAAATATTCAATCAGTGCTGTGATGCACCGAACTTGGGTGTCTGTGTGTGTGTGTGCGTGTCTGTCTGACTGTATCGTGCTTAACTACGAGCACTGTCCGACCGATCAGATAAAAAGGGGACCCCCTTTTGAAAACCCCATGTCAAATCTTTGACAGTGTTTGACAAGTGTTTAAACGGTTCCTCTTTGTTTGCTGGGGATGCCCATGAACCCCCTCGAGGACCCCTGGGGGTCCTTGAACACCACTTTGAGAACCAGTGTCACAGAGGGTGTGTCGTGCCGAGAGGGAATTCCATTGGATAAGCGACTGTCCATTGCGTCGCATTGAAACACGTTATCTACAGGGTCCCCACGGTCATGAAATTCCTGGAAATATTTTGAAAAAAAAAAAAAAAAAACCCAGTACTGGAAAAGGTTTGGAATTGATCAAAGGTCCTGGAATTTATCAAGGGTCCTGGAAAAATATTTGGCTATGCATTGTTTTTGGCTATTGATTTTTTTTAATACAAAACATTTTCATAAACATGTATAACATTACACAAAATATGTAACATAAGTAGTTTTTCGCCGAACGGGCTAACACCCCATCCGCACTGCCAGCGATGCGACGTGACGCGAAGCGAGCGGGCGATGAAATCTCATTAAAATACATGTTTTTGAATGAGACCGTCCTGACCTACCGCGAGCGACAACGAACCGTGCAACGACGTCGTCCACCCCTCCTATTTTCGCTCGCAGGGTCACTATGCCCTAATTTTGCGAAACGTTGAATGAAATTGTACTATCTTATATTCTATGCTTTATTTTTGCTACACTGCCTATCTTTGGGCATTGTACATAGGAGTAAGAGACACATTATTGCGCTGAATGATTGTTTTATAGGCCTGGAAATTGGGCTAAATATTCTGGAAAAGTTTTGGAAAAGTTTTGGAAATTCATTGCTAAAAATGTGTGGGGACCCTGTATCTACAAGAGTCGCATCACGACACAATGTGAACTTGTAGATCAGCTACAACAAAGCGTAAAACAGGACATACATTTTCAATTAAATTAAATATGGAGATACAAGGTTTCTGCTCGACAGTGACAATATTATTATGACCATTCCTTCAGATTTGCAGCAAAAGAATCCCAACTAAAACAGTCCAGGTTTCTTGGGGGGGCGGAACTATAGCCTACTGTACAGTGCAGCACAAGAGTGAATCGAAACAATGACAATGCAACGTCTTCCAGAAAGCGCTTGGCTCTGTTGGGAATGCTGTTGTCTTTTAGTGCACGTGTGAATGACTGGCCTATTTTGCTTGTTGATCTGTGGGAACCTGGCGTACCGGAAGGCGACGAGAATAATAGGGAACAGTGTGGGGTATGACACGTACGCACGCACGCACGCACACGCACGCACGCACGCACGCGCACACACACACACACACACACACACACACACACACACACACACACACACACACACACACACACACACACACACACACACTGTATCTCTGAAAGATATTGTAAGAAAAGGGCTCCAGAGGGTCAGGAGAAGACCAGAGGGAATGAGGTACAGAGTCTGAGGAGAGAGGGTGGAGCTACTGAGAGAGAGAGAGAGAGAGAGAGAGAGAGAGAGAGAGAGAGAGAGAGAGAGAGAGAGAGAGAGAGAGAGAGAGAGAGAGAGAGAGAGAGAGAGAGAGAGAGAATGGATTACCCAGACAGAGAGAGAGAGGAAAAGGGCGAGAGAGGGATGGGGACAGCAGACAGGGAGAGAGAAAGGGGGTGGGGGGTGCAGAGAGAGAGGGAGAGAGAGAGAGAGAGAGCGACGGAGAGAGAGAGAAAGGGGAGTTGGGATTTCAGACCAATGCTATAGCTCCTAGCATCCTAGACTCTGCTGCGAAGCAACGAACAGCTGATTCACATGCCAATGCAACCCCTCTCTCTCCCTCTCTCCCTCTCTCCCTCTCTCTCTCTCTCTCTCTCTCCCTCTCTCTCTCTCCTCTCTCTCTCTCCTCTCATCCTGTCTGCCAGCTGATCAGGGACGTATTGATATTCAGCCTGAGTGGTGACTGTGCTTCCATGCCGGTGAGATGACGTTTGTCTCAGCTCTGCGTGCGTGTGTGTGTGTCTGTGTGTGTGTTTGTGTGTGTGTGTGTATGTGTGTGCAGCCACGCGCACACGTACGCATGCGTGTGCGTTAGGGAGCCTTTGTCCCCGCCTGTGAGTAATGTGCGTGTCTATACTGCTGTCTGATGCTGTTTCTGATGTATGTACTGTATGTGTGTCTGCTGTTGTGGGTGGGTTGTGTGTATGAGTGTCTGGCTGTAGGTGGGCGAGTTGTGTGTATGAGTGTCTGTGTGTGTGTGTGTGTGTATGTATGTGTGTGTATGTCACTGTGTGTCCATGTGGACATGCATGCAGTGTTTGTATACTACTGTTTATGCCCCTTTGCATGCTGTGTGTGTATAGTATTTATGTCCGTGGGTGCATGTGAGTGAGCGTGTGAGCGTGCGTGTGCGCGTGCGTGTGCGTGTCTGTGTGCGTGTCTGTGTGCGTGCGTGCGTGTGTGTGTGTGTGTGTATGTGTGTGCGCGTGCGCGTGCCTGCGTGAGTGTGCCTGTGTGTGTATGCGTGTGTATGCGTGCGCGCCCATGTGCCAGTGGCTATTGACTATTAGTCAATTAGCTCTCTTTCTTGGTGTGACAGAGGTATTCAATGGAACACCTACTGTAGCTAGCAGTGGGTGGATTCACTGACATCACTATCAACACAGTTATGCTGGTGCAGATGGTGCTTAGAATGCACACATCCTAGAGAGCCGTGTTTCTTATGTCTTTACGGAAGAACCCAGTGGATCCATTGTAGTTATTATTTAGGCACAAGCTCTTTTTTAATACTTTTCATTGGTTAGATATTTATAAAACCCACAGACAGCTTTAACCACTTTCCTCTTGGTGTCCCCATTTTGGACATGTAATTATAGGCAAATTTGTCAAAGACTCTCAATATGTGTCAGTATATTTCAATAGCTAAAACAACAGATCTACAAGCTCACAATGTGTTGTGATGCAACGCATGTGAGCTTGAAGATCTGTTGTTTTCTGATGCCTTGGTGTTCAATGTGCACAGTAGTAATCTATGGGGATCTCTATGGAAATAAAGGGACATACACAGACAGACAGCCAGACAGCCAGACAGCCAGACAGCCAGCCAGACAGACAGAGATTCCTATCTCATAGGTTATTATCATCATTGATGTTGAGAGAGACGTGAACTGAAGACTATGTGAAAGGAAAGAGAGAGAGTAGGTGAGAGACAGACAGACAGACAGACAGACAGACAGACAGACAGACAGACAGTGAGAGAAAGCAATACATCTACAGTAGTGAGGGAAATACAGAGAGAGACACACACACACACACACACACACACACACACACACACACACACACACACACACACACACACACACACACACACACACACACACACACACACACACACACACACACACACACACACACACACACACACTGAGACAAGAGAGAGAGATCCAGACAGACAGATATACAGACAGAGAGGGAGACAGAGAGAGAGAGAGAGAGAGAGAGAGAGAGAGAGAGAGAGAGAGAGAGAGAGAGAGAGAGAGAGAGAGAGAGAGAGAGAGAGAGACAGAGAGAGATGATAATCAGTCCCCCAGGTAACAGGAATACACACACACACACACACACACACACACACACACACACACACACACACACACACACACACACACACACACACACACACACACACACACACACACACACACACACACAGAACAGCACTCTGCAGAGAGGTGAGGAAGAGGAGGAGCAGAGAGGATAGAGGAGTGAGAGAGGAGAGAGAGGACGATAGAGAGAACATGGGGACAGAAACCGGAGGAGGAGGAGGAGGAGAGTGACAGAGGAGATGACTAAGGGAAACGGGAAGAAGGGGGAAATGTGGTGCTGTCACTTTTCGGATGTGTGATGATGTCATGGTGGCTGGCCGAGGTGTGTGTGTGTGTGTGTGTGTGTGTGTGTGCGTGTGCGTGTGCGTGTGCGTGTGCGTGTGCGTGTGTATGGGGCTCCGTTAGTGCCACGAGGGGCGCATGACGCCTCCTGTGACCACATGATTTTTTCTTACGTGTGTGTGTGTGTGTGTACACGTTCGTTCTGCGCGTGCACTGCACAAAAGCACGCGTTACGCGCTGCAACGCGTCGTGTACATTTACGCGTAAGCTACATGCGCTACAACCTGTCACGTACATTCACACGTAAGCACGCGTTACGCGCTGCAACGCGTCGTGTACATTTACGCGTAAGCTACATGCGCTACAACCTGTCACGTACATTCACACGTAGTAATAATAATAAAAAATAAAATAATAATAATAATAATAAGGGTAATAATAATAAGGGTAATAATAATAGTAATAATAATAATAATAATAATAACAATAATAATCCTTTATTAAATAATGATACTGCCCAAGATATTGCCTTACTAATGTAATAACGCAATAAGGGTAATAGTGTAATAATGCAATAAGTGTAATAGGTGTAATAGTGTAATAGGTGTACTAATGTAATAGTGTAACAACGCAATAGGGGTAGTAGTGTAATAGGTGGAATAGTGTAATATTGCATTAAGTTTAATATGTAATAGGTGTAATAGTGTAATAGGTGTAATAGTGCAACGTGTGTAATAGTGTAATAGATGTAATAACGCAATGAGGGTAATACTCTAATAGTTGAACAGGTGTAATAGTGCAATAAGTTAATAAGTGTAAAAGTGTGATAGTGTTATAAGTGGTCACATTCACCCAATTCCGCCCACATCCACCCAAACCCCAACTACTTCACTACACTATAACACCTATTGCACTATTACCCTATTGCGTCATTACACTATTACACCTATTACACTTTTTACCCTTTCTACACTATTATACCTATTATACTATCACACATATTGCACTATTACACTATTAAACCTATTACACTGTTACCATTATTATGTTATTACACTATTACACTATTAAACTTGTTGCATTATTACACCATTACAATTATTACACTATTACACGTATTACAACATTACCCTTATTCCGTTAATATATCATATAGCAGTCACTGGGTACCGGCCACTGGGTGCCAGGCAACGGCCCCGGTCGACCCGCCAACAGCCTTTTGGTGAAGAACCTGGGCTCGGTCCACCTCTATATTTTCATGGTATGCAGAGACTGACTCACGCATAGGAAATACATTGCCTTTTTCTCCAAGTCCTCAAACCAGCCAGGATGTGGAGTTGCGAATGAGAGGAAAGTGTCTTCCTCCTCCTGCCACTGCCCCAGTTTAGGAGACACCTTCAGGCATGGGAAGACGTAGTCTATATCCTCCTCCCACAGGCCCTCTGTTGACCAGTTCTCCTCCAAGAAGGTGTTCAGGTGTGGAGGAAGACTCATTGACTTCCTTAACGATCTGCTTTAGCAGCCTAGGCCAAATGTGGACCCGCTGTTGTAGGGTCTCAAACGGCACCAGCAAGTGTCCCAGCTTAGTACAACCGGGTTCCCTGAGAAATTTTCTTATGCACACCGAGGACAGAGTTCCGACCCAACGCAAGCCACAGCCACATACCAGTTGTGGCATCAGTGTCTCTAGCAACTTTTAGGAGTCTCCAAGCCTCCAGAATGGACTCATGAATGGTGACAGCCCTGGCAGATATGCATTGTCTTCTGACGTTTCCCGATACAAATATTCAATTCATTGGTGAGAGTCAGTGTAATGTTTTTTTTATTTTACAGGAACACTGCAATTAAATTCTGGAATCGCATCTTCTCATAGGAATATGGAGAAATATAACACAACTGCTCTGGGATTTCATCTATAGGTCCAACATGAATCCAAGGATTTTAGTCAGCTAATTAAAGATGCTATTTCTCAGGGTGTCAAAAATGACAAAGGCTGATCAAACAAGTTGAAAATAATTTATTCACCAAATCAAATTTCACACAGGGAACTTTCTGACCGAAATTGAAATATAAATTAAGCAGATTCGTTTGAAAACAGTATCGGTGTAACAATTGAACATCATTCTACCATCCGGATTTGAACTAGAGGTGTCGGTTTCATGGTCCATCTCCTGTCATGGTGAGCTAAGCAATCGCAAGAACAATTTGTTTTGTCCGTATTTCAACAATCAAATCATTGACACTTAATAGAAGGGCGAAAGCAAAACGGAATGGAATGGAACACCTGGCGCGGGTCGGACCGAGAGAACCCCGCAATGCCACACACACACACACACACACACACACACACACACACACACACACACACACACACACACACACACACGTTGTTTATGTAGGATGGACAATCATGTGATCCATGTTTTATATTAAAATACATTATTTTGATAATGATTTTATGATTTTCATTTTAAAATATGGACTGACAGTCCTATAGCTATAATGTCCATAGAGAATATGTCCCCACCTGAAAGATGCTTATTAAACTTTATAGCCTAACTTGCCTGGTACCATGCATGCTTCATCTTACCATCTAAAATTATATTCCTTGGCTTGCAAACAGCCAAAAAGTGTGTAACGGCTTTGCATTGATGACACCAGGTATAAGAAACTCATGAGCACACTGGCCAATACAAACTAATAGGCGAGTGCGCTCTGGTGCGCAATTTCCGCACTGCTGCTGTCCAATGTGTCCAAATTCATCTTTAAATGCCCTGTTTTCAGCACTGTCACATATCTTTTACACATATCTTTTATACTCTTGATACCAGGAGTCTTCAACGTTTTCAGGCCAAGGACCCCCTAGCTGAGAGAGAGACGAAGCAGGGACCCCCTCTATATTGTATAAAATTGTGTTTCAGATTAAACTTTTTTTGTTTACTTGGTCTGCTCTTTTTTCCCCTCTACACCTATATATCTCTTTGCCAAAAATAGCCGATCTACAAGGCGTTGTGAGCTTGTAGATCTGCTATTTTTGGCTAAAGTTCTCCTCAGAAAAGGGATGCCAGGGTTCAAGTGGTTAAGGTAAAAACAAAAAAAAAGATAACACACAAAGATTTGGTGGACCCCCTGTAGTAACTCTGAGGACCCCCTAGGGGTCCCGGACCCCCTGTTGAAGACCCCTGCTTTATACTTTTGGATAGTGTCATTTCTCTTGTTAACTAGCAGATTAATGTTTAGCGATCTCAAGCAGTCTGTCTCTCTCAAGTAGCAGCTGCAATCCATCCAGTAACGACCAATTTATGCTTCGACGTACAACGGTCAGTGCATGGTGGGAAAAGTACTCAGATATTTTACCTGAGTAAAAGTCTGGAATTCAAAATTGAGTAAAAGCACAAAAGTATTAGTATCAAAATGTACTTAAAGTACCCAAAAGTAAAAGTACTAATATTTGAAAATAGCAGATCTACAAGCTCACAATGTGTTGCAATGCGATGCATTAGATTGGCTATTTTCAAATAGCCTATGTAGGCCTATAAAATAGGGCTAAAGTGGTTTTATAATATAATAATTGATAATAGCAAAGTAACTAGTAACTAAAGTTTTCAAATGATTGTAGTGGAGTAAA
This sequence comes from Gymnoscopelus braueri, assembly GCF_963280865.1. Lineage (NCBI taxonomy): Eukaryota > Metazoa > Chordata > Actinopteri > Myctophiformes > Myctophidae > Gymnoscopelus > Gymnoscopelus braueri. Next base: position 7,018 of record NW_027660797.1, on the reverse strand, counting down.
AGTACAATATTTGCCGTTGGGGTGTAGAAGTAATACAATAGTAGGCCTACTGAAAATTGGCAATACTCCAGTAAAGTAAAAATACCTAAAATTTGTACTTAAGTGCAGTACTTGAGTACATGTACTTTGTTACTTTATGACAACGGTGTTGCGCCCCGAATATATTCAATCTGCGCTGCAGTGTGAGCTTGTGGATTTGCAAAGCGATCCTGATGAATCATGCTTAATAATGTGACGTTGCAGCCTACGTCTGGCATTGCGGGGTATAATGAGAATAAAAGTAAAATCATTCAAATTATTGAATGATTATGATGAGGACGGTAGGCTTTGCTACATGGTCAGTCTTGGAGGGGGGGGGGGGAACCGCTGTTTACGGTTTATTATGCCACCTAATAGCTTACATTTTGATTCATTCTCTGTGACTGTGAGAGTATCACAAATGTGTGCCAAATATAAGGCGTTCTGTCTTGACTCTTGGAGTTCCAGTACATTTGTTAACTATCCATTTCTTAAATTAGCCTTTCATTATGTTCTGGCCCGCCATCTAATGCTTTAGAAAAAAAACGTTCATGTTGGTGCACCCTTCATAGTTCTTAAATCCATGAATTTTGCAAAAATGTTGCAAGGGAAGTCTCTGTGCCAGCCAGGATTATTTTGTTCTTCGTCGCACAATGGTTTCGAGTGGTTAACATTATGCGATATTAGCTGTAGAATACAACTCTCGTAGACGTATTTACGATTCTGACGTTTTCAATCTACGAGAGTTGTAGGGTTCACCCCCATGGACACAGGGACTTTCTGCACTATGCCCCGTAGACACTCCAAACATGTACAAATTGAAAATAAAGGTGCTTACCCCCACGCAACAAATGTTAACTATCGCTACGGGGTAGTAGTTTAATGTAATAATCCATATCTTTCAATAAAGAAGTGTTTAATGCCGACTGTGGCTGATTCTGTCGGAAGTTCCCAATGGGCGGTAGTGACGCGCCCATCTGGTGAAACCCGGAATTACACTCAATGTAAACAGGAAGTAAGCGAGGGTGAAACAATGGCATTCGGCCATAGACGGCATTAAAACACTTCTTTATTGAAAGATATGGATTATTACATTAAACTACTACCCCGTAGCGAGAGTTAACATTTGGGGCATGGAAGCACCTTCATTTTTTATTTGTACATGTTTGGAGTGTCTACGGGGTATAGTGCTGAAAGTCTCTGTGTCCATGGGGGGTGAACCCTACAACTCTCGTAGATTGAAAACGTCAGAATCATAAATACGTCTACGAGAGTTGTATTCTACAGCTAATGCGATATACAAGACCACAAGTAGCCTACCGCGAATGAGACGCGTTGTGAGCTTGTAGATCTGCTCTGATGCGGTGCACTGTGTGTGTGTGTGTGTGTGTGTGTGTGTGTGTGTGTGTGTGTGTGTGTGTGTGCGTGTGCGTGTGCGTGTGCGTGTGCGTGTGTGTGTGCGCGCGCGCTGCGCTGCTCAGGAGCGCAGCTGGCTGTTGGAGAAAAACACTGAATTGACATATGAAAATGTTGCCTTCAAAGATTGGTGTGGATAATGTGGGAAGGGTCTAATTATTTTATATTGATCTTTTTTGGGGTCACATTATTATATTTAGGCCTATCTTTTTTTAGGTCACATTATAGCTTAATATGGAACATGAACATCTCGCCATCAGATTGGATTGCCATGTCTGTCAGGCTGTCAGACTGTCTGTCTGTCTATCTCGAGACAGAAAAACAGAGAGACATGATAATTTTCGGGGAACCATGACTTCATCACAACCCATCAATCATCATTGAATGAATAGGCACTTGGAGAGAGAGAGAGAGAGAGAGAGAGAGAGAGAGAGAGAGAGAGAGAGAGAGAGAAGTGCGTGTCAGATAAGTGGCAGGCCGGCAGCGGACCACGGACTAAACATCTAATAGGCCTATAGGCTACACATGAACATTTTGCAAGGGCTGTTCTGGTATATACTTTAATTCATCAACGTGATGAAAGCGACCAAATAGGCTATTTCCACGGTGGACACCAGCCTAGGGTTAGACTTGCACAGCAGTTCATTGTCTGTCCATTGTCTGAGAAGCGCAGTGCTGATCCAATAATACAACTCATAATGACTACAGGCGTCGAAATTAAAACCTGTCCCATCCATAGAAGCCAATCTATAATAACGCATAACAATGAAGTAACTGGAAATCTGATTTCCAGTTATATTTATTCCCATGATTTGCTCTTAGGATGAATTAAACCCCGTATTTAACCAGGTCAATCTAAATGAGATTAAAGTTTATTATCTATTACATTAACATTGTAAAACGCATATGAAAGACACACCAATGGGAGACAGATTCTATAACACTTTGAATTGTATCAAAATGTGTGAAATCGTTATCTAGACGAGCAGGTGAGATGTGGTTTCGCTACTTTTTTCTTTCTGTTTTTCCTCTCTCCTTTTTGAGAGAGAAGGATAATTGTTGCGCTCTGCAGTCATGTAACACAGAAGTAATACCTCTATGGCATAAACGCATATGTTTATTGTTGTTGGAAGGGAGCTTGGCGCATTTGGGGAGCATATAGGCATTTGAAAACATGGTCACAATTGGACCCGTTGGAAAGCCAGAGCGGCACCATTGATTTGACACCATAGGCTATACTGTACAGCTGTTTATTGCCTTGAAATAGAAGATTATTTAAGAGAAAATACTATAGCCTAGGGCTAGGCCTACATGTTACTGATGATAATATATTTGCAATGATGCTAAATGAAGCAAATTCGTGTCAGATCAAAGCCACGTACGGTGATGCCCTGCACCATGCACTCTGCTTAAAAGCCGCTGTTGCTTAATTGCTTTATCAATGGATATTGATAGAATATACAGTGATGAGCTGTACACGAAACAAAAGCTAAGGTTCCAAAGAACTTAAAATTGATTTGATTTGAGAGAGCTCTAAGTGTTAGAAGACACCCACGACCGCCGAGTTTTTGGCACCGACCGCGCCGTGATTGTGTAATTCCTTGCGTAATTCATTCATATCAGGAAATAATGAAAGAATCCAGCCATGGGCCAGATAAACATACAAAGCTTAGATTTCACGGATTCTGGCGTTCTTTTTATTTTAATTTTTGGTTATGATCTGACTGAGTATTAGCTAATATAAAAATCGCCTCGAACCTCCGGAAAAAGACGAGAAGAGTGCATGGCGCGGTGATCAACCAAACCCGATGTTGGAATCATACTGTACAGTTTATAATTGCCTTGAAATAAAAGATTATTTGACAGAAATTAATACAGCCTATATGTTACTGATGACTTGGAATTAAATTTTATTGCAATCAATGCAATATTGATTGCAAAGGACAGGATTCAAGAATGGAGACTTGGAGAGGGACAGCGCACCTTCTGTGCGTAATTGCAGAAAGCCACTTCATAAATTGAATCACATATCAGGAGAGGTAACTGAATTAATTAATACAAATATTTTATTTTTTTTATTTTAAGACTTACACGTGCATATGAGGCGTTCTGTGCAGGGCAGAGTTATGTCACAAGGGCACACGATGCGTTATGTACAGAGCTCAGTTATGTCACACGGGTAGGTGAGGCGTTCCACGCAGCGCGCACCAAGGTGGCACAGCACCCACTCATCTCTCCGCGCCTCGCCTAGTCGCGTGACCAAATAAATCATGCGTGCGTTGACGCGTGCCTTTGCTACAGACGCATGAATCTACACGTAGACGTGTTACCCTGTAGGTCAAGATGCAGTGGTTGCACTGTTACGCGTGAACGCGCGCGTGCACGTGTTCCCATTGTGAGTCAATGGGAAAGTACACTACACGTCTATGCGGTTCTGTGCAACACAAAAAAAAAAGTACACGATTACAGGACAGGGGGTGTGCTTACGTGGCACTAATGGAGCCCCATAGCGTGTGCGTGTGCGTGTGCGCGTGTGCGTGTGTGTGTGTGTGTGTGTGTGTAGTACTCAGATATTTTACCAATACCACAATATAAAAATACTCTGTTACAAGTAAAAGGCCTGTGTTCAAAATGTCACTTGTGACCTGTCACTTGATGTCACTTGTGACCTGTGTACAAAAGTATTGGCATCAAAATATACTTAAAGTACCAAAAGTAAAAGTACTAATGTTTGAAAATAGCAGATCTACAAGCTCACAACGCGTTGAGATGCGACACGTTGTGAGCTTGTAGATCTGCTATTTTCAAATAGCCTATGTATAAAATAGGGCTAAAATGGTTAATGTATGTTTTATAATATAGTCATTTATATCTGCAAAGTAACTAGTAACTCAAGTGTTCAAATAATTGTAGTGGAGTAAAAGTACAATATTTGCCTCTGAGATGTAGTGGAGTAGAACTAAAAGTATTGCAAATTGGAAATACTCTGGTAAAGTAAAAAGTAACTCAAAATTGTACTCAAGTACATGTACTTAGTTACTTTCCACCGCTGTGTAAATGTAAGGCATCCTTTTTTTTATATAAATAGTCTACTGCAATCCTATCAATGTACTGTGACTTTCCAACCCTGGTGTTGTAATCAACGACACTGTAAAACTCCCCAGTGTGAATTTGGCTCTGAGAGAAAAGAAATGGAGCCCTCAGAGCAAATTAAAAGAACACTCAGGATTGTGTCAGTGTGGGAGCAGAGAGAAACCTGATGCTCTCGCTGTGTGGCTGAAAAGGGCTGTTCCATTTCATTCTTCATAGAGCCTTAGTTACATTCCTAACTCATGCTGTATTTAATCTGCATATTTAATCTGTAACAACAGTTGGGTAGCACGACATCAGCCATGTTCACGTCTGTTATGCTTTTAACCACTCAAAGCCCTATTATATACTTCATCGTGTATTGTGTGCTTGTAGATCTGCTGTTTAAACAGAAGTTACACTTTTTGATGATAAAAAATGGCCAAAAGGGAAAGAAACGAAGACACAAGACAGCCCAAAACGTATGTTGCTATATTAATGGTGCTTTTTCATGTCAAGGACCCCCAAAATTATATGTTTTTGGCTGCGTAGCCCCAATCTGAAAACATTTTGTTCCAGGGACCCCCAGAAGCAAAGATTTGAGTCCAAAATGTTCCCTTTAGAAATATATATGTCACAGTACGTTTGGAGAACCAGTACGATTGAAGACAGAGCGCTCGTTTTTAGGCACGGGGCTCCTTCGGGGCGAGGCGGGGCTTTTCGAGACAGGGTTTATTAGCGAGGCTCGCGAGGAGGAGAAGGAGGACGGCGCTGCGAGGCGGGGGGTTATTACGCGAGGCTCGCGAGGAAGAGGAGCCTCCTCCTCCTCCTCCTCCTCGCGTAATAAACCGTCCCGTCCTCTCCTTCTCTCCTTCTCCTCCTCCTCCGAGGAGGAGAAGGAGAGCGCGGAGAGGCGGGGCTTTGATGCGCCGACGGAGACCTGTCTTTTGTTGTTCCCCCCCACATAGCAACCAGGAAGCTACGCTAGGGGAACCATAATATCTATGAGGGGAACGCTGAACACGCGTTCACACGCACGGCGCGCCGACTTAGTGGAGCTTGAGGCCGAGGAAGCGCGCCCTCGCGCCTCCAGGCGCGAGTGCCCGCGCTGACCGGCCGATGCTCCACTAGTCGACTCAGCTCCGTTTGATTTGTAAACCGATAGGGACAGAATAGTTCTTTTCATGGATCACTGTGTGTGTGTGTGTGTGTGTGTGTGTGTGTGTGTGTGTGTGTGTGTGTGTGTGTGTGTGTGTGTGTGTGTGTGTCAGGGAGAAAGTAAAACAAAAGCCAGAACACAATAAAAGTATCTAAACAGTCCTGCTTTCAATAAACCAAAAAAAGCATGAGCGCGTGCGCGTGTGTGTGCGCGTGCGTGTGTGTGTGTGTGTGTGTGTGTGACTGTGTGTGTGACTGTGTGTGTGTGTGTGTGTGTGTGTGTGTGGCCATATATGTTTGTGCACAAGCCTGGCTTGTGGCTCCCTCTAGTGCTGGGTGGGTGGTAAAAACGAGCGCGCTTTCTTCAATCGTACTGGTTCTCCAATCATACTGTAACATATATATTCATAGATTTGCACATTTTCAAGATAAAAAAAAAAATTGCAGATCTACAAACTCATAGCTTGTATATCTGCTATTTTTGAATAGCCAAAGTATGAAATAATGGTTATAGGTCAAATCTAAAATGACACAGGTGCGTTCCCGGATTGAATAGGCCTCGGCTCACTCCCTTGCTGCCACACTGTTGATCTGCACCGTGCGCTCACTCCCAATCTTCTGCCGTAATCTAAAGACTCACCTCTGTGCAGGACTCCACCTTAGACCGTAGCACTTGCCCTATAGCCTCGACGACCTTGCAGGATTATGCAAAGGCTAAAATGTAACTTAGAGAGCATGTTATGTAGACAGATGCCAGGTTCATTTGTAGACCTGGCATAGTGTGTATGGTTTCAATGTACAGATTATGTTTAGACTGATGATAGGTTCTTGGTTTACCTATGATCCAAGATTACTATTGTTATGCATTTGGATGTATTACCTCGTGTTTTCCTTACTCACTGTAAATCGCTCTTGATTAAGATCGTCTGCTAATTGCCTAAATTGTAAATGGTAAATGTGGGCTAGTTTGGAGAATCCTGCCACACCAACACAGGATAGATGATGGATCTTGTCTCGCATGTCTCTCTTCTCTCTCTGACCCTTGGTTTTCTGTGTCTCTACACTGACCTATGTGAAAAAGAAAGCATAAAATGCTTTCTATTTAAATCTTTTCTTTTTAGATCTTTAAGAAAATCCTGTGACACCAGCTCAGGATAGATGCTGAGGGTGAGACAAAAGGAACCCCCTCTAGCATTCCCATGTTGCTGCTATACGTCATACTGCTGTTTTGCAATCAAGAGGAATTGTTTTGGAACAGTGGTTCTCAAACATTTTCAAGTCAAGGACCCCCAAATTGAAAATGTATTTGGCTGCGGACCCCCATCTGAATTATTTTGTTCCAGGGACCCCCATAAGA